>NW_021131244.1:0-1258 GCF_004193835.3 Ostrinia furnacalis | reverse complement strand
AGGATGTTTCTAATATACATATTATTTAGAAGGGTAAATTAGTGTGGATTACAATTATTTGAAACATTTTTCGGTATTTACAAGCTATATTTTTTACCGATTTTTTAAAAGCACTAACACCTAGTCGGCTAAATTGTACCACATCAAGTTGTATGGAACTTTACCAAAGGATTTTGAATTTTTTTTTGTAAATCATATTTTGAAGTTATAATAGCGTAGTTATGTTTGACTAACAATAAATTAAAGCAAAAGACTGGCAAAGTAGATTAGATACAAGTGTGCGTTACGATAATTGGAATTACAAAACTTTAACTCAAAATCGTGATAACGTGTAAAACAATATCAATTGTCTATGTTATTAATTACTGTTCCTTTTCGTCACCTAATTTGCTAAGAATGTATCGTATAATATTTTGCCTTAGTTTTTTTATATCCTTGAAATTTATTGAAATCCAATTTAGTAACCCTGTGGTACAAATTATCGAACCGGTTGGCTAAATTGGACCGAAGCTCTGAACACGTATTTTGTTGATTTGTGCTAAATATACAACAATTGTGTTGATTAATACCTACGAAATAGTAAGTTGAATAATTTATCTTTAATTATATACCATGAACATTAGCAAAAACAAAAGAAAACTATGTGTAAAATGGGATTGAAAAAAACTGGTCCAAATTAGCGGACTCTCCCTTAACACAAATGTCATCGTGCATGACATACGTAAAAAAAAGTCAAGTAAGACCAGATGAAACAGAGAACTTTCGCATTTATAATATTAGTAGGATTGTTATACGTCGCTACTAATGACAATATTTTTTTTCCCATTTATCCTCAATAGAGACACAGTCAGTGTCCACAACCGGGAATATAATAGGGAATAGACTATGCGGTATCCACGAATTACCTCAGCCTGTCAGTGATATCATGCGTTGCGCTTTTTTGAACAGTAGGATGTTCCACGACTACACAGCACTGTGCCATACTCGAGCCCCATATAGAACCATATAACGCGCGACGCAAAAGTATAGTCAGCGACTCAGTGCAGCCGGGCCTCCGAGATTAGGCATCACCCGGCTTAGTGCGCCGGCGCGGTAGCCAAAAACTTAGGGGTGAGACAATTCAAGTGGCGGTCAAAAGACCACTGTCCAACTAACTACAATCCGAGGTACCTACCGCAAAGATTTTCCGACTGTAATATCCGTACCGCGCGGGAATAACTTGACATCTCGACCTGCACTTTTTTTTTATTAGCTTAAA
>NW_021131243.1:0-9466 GCF_004193835.3 Ostrinia furnacalis | reverse complement strand
CCCGCTTCCCTTGCCTTAGCAAGCACAGACTGATATGTCTCCCCTCGCTTCGCAGCATCAGGTGTGATAGTGATCACAACTGCTGCGGTCTCGGGGACAGACAGCCGCTTTGCAGCCTGAGCTGGACTCATCTTTGCCCTTTTATTCCTGCTTGCCGACTTAGCAGTCAAGGATTTAGATTCGGAGGCTGCTGAAGGCGAAGCAGTAGTCGCTTTCCCCTTGTTCTTTTTGCCCTTTCGTTTGACCTGGGTCCACCCCTTCTTGACAGTAGAGGTGGAGGGCAGCATCAGGTCTTCCGAGGGCTCGGATACGACCTGGCGAGATGGGCCAGGCTTGGGCTCTTCGACTGGGGCTTCAACAGTAGCCTTGGGTCCAGACTTTGGTTTGCCCCTGGATGGGGCACTCTTTTGCGCGGAGACTTGA
Source organism: Ostrinia furnacalis (assembly GCF_004193835.3). Taxonomy (NCBI): domain Eukaryota; kingdom Metazoa; phylum Arthropoda; class Insecta; order Lepidoptera; family Crambidae; genus Ostrinia; species Ostrinia furnacalis. Next base: position 9,043 of record NW_021131243.1, on the reverse strand, counting down.
GACGGGGCTGGTTTGGGCTCAGGGGCAGAAAGAGAGTTAGTCCCAGATTTTTTGCCCTTGCCTTTATCTTTAGTAGATTTTGACGAGGGTTCAGACGCCGCTATCTCAGCAAACGTTCTTTTACGGTCAGCAGCAAGCGGCGGACGTACTCTTTTCTCAGGCAAGAGACGATCTTCTATACCCGCGATGCAGGCCCTGGTGAAGGCCCTCTCCTCCATCACAATTTTTCGGACAATTGTCTCAAAGTCAGTGGGTTGAGAGGGCAAAGAGACCTGAGGAGAAGAAATCCCCATATCAGCTACAGCTGGCGACGCAGAAACGTCTGTCAACTTGGCATTGGCTTTAGACAGCTCCTCCTTCAGAGAGGTGACTTCGGCCTGCAGGCGGGTGACAGTTGCCTGAAGCCGCTTAGTCTCTTCTGAGACTGACCGTTTGGTCAGCTCCTTCGCTATTCCCCTTAGGGAATTTGCTCTATTTTTGATGGCCTTCTGTGATGTCCCATTCATTCTTGAGCACTTTTTCACAGTCTCCATGATCTCCGAGGCGTCCTCAGAGGCCATCGTATCCAGCACTTCAGTACTTAGGTCCTCGTAATCCCTGAGAAGGGAGGTCCCGTAGCCATATTTGGCTCGGGCCAGGCTGGTTTGGCGTTCTCGAGCCGCGGCTGCCTCCTCATGCTCTAATTCGAGCGCCTCCCTCTTTAAGGCGTTAAATTCTTTTTGGGCTTGTGCCAGCCCAACATAGTGGCTAGTAGTTAATTTGCGCCCACCCTTGCCTGCTCCGGCCTTTTGAGATGAGGTCTTTACAGACTTTATCGAAGGAGTCTCTGAGCTAGACCCCGCCTTATTATCCATTTTGCGTTTCCGCAAGTATTTCGCACGCTCTCGTTCTGGCCCTATGCCACCGGTTTCAGTCAGAGTCGACGAATCCGAGTCGAATCCGTCACCTGCGACAAAGAACCGGCTGCCAGAGAGAGGCAGCGGTGACTGTTCTCCTACGAGATAGCATTCTCCCAAGACGCTGGAAGCACCAACACTATCAGCGTCATCCGACACCGCCTCCAGATCTACATCCAAAGGCTTCTTAAAAGGATCCAATGATCCCACCGACATCTCGCTATCCTTAGAAGGACCACGAGAGTCACCACCGAGTTGCTTTGTCATCTCGCTATCCTGAGAAGGACCACGAGAGTGAGAGCGAGTACTGCGTCGCATCGTCAGTTGATTGACAGATTTCACCGAAAAGTAGTAGCTGGCCGGGCCTGATGCTGCGTTACCGCATGCAGGACACCGTTTCCAGGGAGCACCACGGGGAGGTCACTACTATCGCTCCCCGAAATATAATACATACCTATGATGACATCCACTATAGTTCGGTCATTCTCCGGATCCGGATTATTTTGTTGATTACCCCGACATTTTTTATTTTTGAATTTAGAGTAAGTTTAGGTAAAACATTTCAAAATAGACATTATTACGAGCATATTTTTTATATTGGCCCATCTGTAGCAAGCAGGAATAAAAAGTTATGCGACATCAAAATTTTCATGGTCGGGGTAATCAAAGTTGGGAGTCAGAGTAATCAAAAATAAAACAAAATATTTTATTTTCTAAGGTTTTTTTTAAGTTATGGTAAAATAAATGTTATTATAACTAGCCATTTGTTATTTTGATGTATAAACGACAATATTGTAAAGTTTCAACAAAATCTGTTAAGTAGTTGTTGCGTAAAAGAGTAAAAAACATACATATACATTATACATATAATATTAGTGACTCAATGTCCTATGTCTCCTATATGGGACAGAAGGCGTCCACAACAGTCCTCCATCGCATTCGGTCTTGAGCTTCGTGTTTAATCTCGCTCCAAGTCTTAACAGTGCGCCGCTATGTTTTTTTGGCGCGACCACGTTTGCATTTTCCCTGGGGGTTCCAATCTAGAGCCTGCTTGGGGATGTGATCGGTGTCCCTTCGGAGAGTGTGGCCGATCCAGTTCCACTTGCAGCGTTTATTCTGCTGAAAGATCGGTATTTCGTGGCAGCGTTCCAAAAGTTCGTCGTTTGAAGATTTTGGAGAATTCGGCGAAGACAGCGGCTGAAGAAGATCTGCAGCTGGTGCGAGATAACCTTAGTGACCTTCCACGTTTCACGCCCATAGAGCAGAACTGGTTTGACGTTGGACCCGAATATTTTGATCTTGCTTGGGTCAATTTCCGTGACTGCCATACGGCTCGAAGTTGTGCGAAGGTAGCTCTGGCCTTGGCAATGCGCGAAGTGATGTCCTCTTCGGTACCTCCAGGCTCTGAAACGATGCTCCCGAGGTAAGTGAAATTGTGGACTCGTTGGACATCCTCTGCACCAACGGTGTGCAATTCCTCACTCCAGATCGCATCTCTTGGGTCTTCCGGTACTGATACCCTTGCTTTACCCTTTTTTCGGCACAATAATTAGAAGCCCCTTATGCCAGTCGTCTGGGAGTTCCTCTTCCATCCAGATGTTTTCGAAGACAGGTGTCAGGACGTTAACGGCGGAGTTTACATCGGCTTACAGCATTTCAGCGGTGATAAGGTCGAGTCCAGGGGTCTTGCCAATTTTGAGGGATAATATTATGTATTAATAGGAGATAGGATTTCATTTTAGTAAAGGGTAATTTTGCTTATTAAACGTTATTTAGTTAATCATTCATTAGTAAAATTACAGTATTATTGATTACTCGGTGACAAAAGTCGGGGTAATCAAGGTCGGGGTAGTCAAAAAATTAAGGTTTATCCTGAGCCCTGCCCAATCTGTAAGTTGAATCCCATATGTTTTAATACACAAAAATGCGGTTACATGGACCATTATTCCTGTACATTCTCAAGAACTTTCCATGTAAAGAAACCTAAAAAAACAGGATAGAGTAAATCAATCGTGCACTGAACCAAGGTCGGGGTAATCATATTCTTATCTCGATAACTCCGAAATCCTGCGACGAGTTGCATTACCGATCACCTCGGCACGCAGGCCACCACTAAAGGTTCACGGGGGAGGATAGAGCTCGTTTCTAAATTGCGTAGCTAGGGACGTAGGCGCACATTAGTGACGTGTCGGGGTAATCACGGTTAACGCCCGGACACAACTTCAAATAGTTATTTTACAAAACCTTTTAGTCATATAGTTATATCGTATTTAATATATCAATGTTTATTTAATCAGTAATCGATTACATAAGCATTGAAAGCGGTAATAATAACGGATTAATTTATACGAGCAAATTTGTTCTGAAATCGGGAGCGCGGACACGTCGTGGTAATCAATTTTTGACGACTTACGATTTTTTTTAAATTACTTAATTAACTATTATTAACTATCTCTGTGGTTTAACAACAAGAACTAAAGTTATACTATTAGATAAAAATATTTGTTATTAAAATATTATGATATTCGGGTACTTTTTGGCCCCGGACACGTGATTTTCTTGGCCGGTGGAATGACCCAGTTATAACCATTATAATAACTTGATTGAATAGCTATCCGCAATCGATAAAAGAGAAACGCATAATGCAAATTAAAAATAAACATTCATCCATCAGTATCTTTGAACTTGTTATTGTTTACGAGGCGTTCGTAATAAAATCTCGCCTACCGTCCATAATTGGGGCGTAACAGCTGAATACTTAGCGCACCGTTAGCCGCCGCCATGCGGAAACCTTAGATACGCCGTGTTATTTCGTTTATTTGCAACTGGTGTGGGGATTTGGCCGAAAAATGGGTGAAATTGGCCGAAAGATGGACTAGGGCTGATGGCGAAAAATTACTGAACTTGGCCTAAAGATGGACTAGAATCTGGAACTCAAATTTATTTTTCGTCTCTAGTCTTGACACGTCTCCAACTCAGAACTTCGCACATTCGAAGATCTGCAGAGAAAAAGCGACTTGCCTTAAAGATTGGTCTACAAGAGCGCTGTTGCTTAATGCAAAAGAGACAACCAATTACCAGACCTACGCCAAACTATACTACTTTGGTTTTTAGGAAGAAATCTAGGTTTTGTTCTTATATTTTAGTAAGAAATTAAAACAATCCCTAGATTACTCAAGTTAATAAAAAGCAAGTACCTATCCAAAGTTCTCGGGCTCTCGATTTGTACTCGACCCAAAAGTCGTTATTGGCCGAAACTCCTCCCTGCACTATTTGCACCGCACTCGGGCCGGATCGAGCAATATGGAATATTCGAGAAGCCGTTACGTCGCATTCCGTTCGGGAGTCGTTTTGGCATACTCCACGCAACTTAGATATTAATAAGTTTACCTGACATAACCTTGAGCAATGGTATTACTTCCATATTTATCATTCTTACCTTATAAAGGTAGCAGGAAGGCGCTGGATGCAGACAACCACCAACCGGCCATTGAGGAAATCATTGGGAGAGGCATATGTTTAGCAGTGGACGTCCCATGGCTGAAATAATGATGATGACTTCATGATCAAAAAAAGAACCACAATTTGGTGTGGTGTATTTCCCCAAAAAACGTTTAACATTTGCTCATCATCCCACACTTTCCATCAAACTCAGACTTTTCTTCTTCTTTCCATTCATTCACTCACTAGGCACTCTTCTAAGTAAATAGTAGGAACCTCAAAATTACATTTATTACTAAAAACTTTAAGCCGCCATCACCGGGAATATATTTTTTTTAATTGCAAAATAAACATGGGCCTTTTTTATGATAAACCTAGCTTGTACTAGTGGTAGGTATGTGGTAAAGATATTTCTAGAAAGTAAATTATAACTGAACCAGTAAAAAAATGAAAAATGTATTCCAATACTCGTATTGGATGGTTCTAATCTACGGCTCCTTTTTGTTTGCGCCTAGCGGAGTGCGGCAAAAAATTAAAAACAACCGCCTGTCGGGGGACTTCTAGGGTTCCGTACCAGAAATGCTACTAAATATTAAACATAGGAACTTAAAAATAGTACCTACTGTTCTAGAACTACACACCAAGAACAAACATCAGTATCATAACGTATCATAACGAACGGCTTTAAGGTGTATAGATAGACTAGGTCATTTCAATGTAATGTGACGTTCATATGAATGGTACTCGTACAATACAGTTTTGATTCGTGAAAGGGTGATCATACCTAGAACATATCATCAGTTACAAGTAAAATCAGCTCTAGCAAAAGTTACTCTTTATAAATTTCTTTTTGTTACTTACAAAATAGCCCCTAAATTTCAAATAGAGCTTTTCCTCAAAACGGAAGTAATTCAAGCGTTCAAAGTCGACTGCTTGGGTTTCATTAGCGGTCAAGCTTTAAATTGAGTATTATTAACTAATAAGAAGCCCTAAAGCCCAATCAGCTACTTTAATATCAATAAATAGTTAGTCAATTTGGTTGGCGAACAAGTAAAGTGATAGATTCCTTTTGCTATTGAGTAAATTGCGTTTGATAACACATAAAAGAACTTCAGTTGCTGGGTGATAAACAATCCAATCATCATCATTTCAGCCATAGGACGTCCACTGCTGAACATAGGCTCCCCTAATGCTTTCCACGTTGATCGATTGGTAGCGGCCAGCGTTCAGCGCTTTCCTGCTACCTTTATGATGTCGTCGGTCCACCTTGTGGGAGGACGTCCCACGCTGCGTTTTCCGGTACGCGGCCTCCACTCCAGAACCTTGCTGCCCAATCGGCCGTCAGTTCTGCGTACTATGTGCCCTGCCCATTGCCACTTCAGTTTGCTAATCCGTCGGGTTATGTCAGCGACTTTAGTTCGTTTACGTTTACTCTTCCTATTCACATACACAGAAGTTAATCTAGACAGTACTTTGCTATTTAAATTTATCACGCAAAAGTTTATAGTCCAGTCAATAAAGCATTATAGATGGAAAACTGTAGAACACAATTTCTGACTTCAGGACTTTATTTAGACTAGTTAGGTGGTGAACATAGCAAAAGTCCCCGCCCTTAGCCCTTGAGCCGGCGGGGAGAGGGGGGTTTAAAGGTGCCACTTTTCGGTTTTTTGCTTAATCCTCGGAAACTATGCGTCCTAGTGACATGACTACTTTGAACCAAAAAAAGCATATTTAATTTGCTACAGATGAGATAGACAAGTTTTTCTATAAATTGTATAGTTTTCGCGGCATCTGCTCTAGAAGGTCTGTAATATTGGAAATTTTATTTTTGTCTTATATGTTCCCATCAGGAGAAAATCGACTAAATCAACATTGAGCAATCATTCTAGACATGCGGGAGCATGTTAAGCCTAGTTCCAGCGAGGGGACTACACCGTGCGTATATTTAGACGAATCACTTTGAGCCACTTTTGAGTCCTGATCACTCAAAAACTGCTGTGCATTAACACTTCAAATTTGGCTCATGTGTTGAGACTTACAAGATATACATCAGTTTCAAATTTCATAAATCTGCCTCAAACGGTTCTTTAGATATTGACGTCCAAAAATCTACATGTCTGACCTATAGACCAAATTCTAACCACTTCCAGATGACCTCGAAGGTTCAAATTTGGCATCCAGAAAGGTAGTTATGTAAATACAAAGGAACAAATAAAAAACCAGTAAATTTTAACATTTCACATGTGATAGATAGATAGTAGTGCTCTAAATATCGATTTTTGAACGTCAATACCTAAATAACCGTTTGAGGTATATTTATGAAATTTGAAGCTGATGTACATCTTGCAAGTCTCAATACATGAGCCAAATTTGAAGTGTTAATGCACAGTAGTTTTTGAATGATGAGGAGTCAAAAGTGGCTCTAATTGGGTTGTCTAAATATACGCACGGTGCAGTCCCCTCCATGGAACTAGGCTTAACATGCTCCCGCATGTCTATAGTGTTTGCTCAATGTTGATTTAGTCGATTTTCTCCTGAAAGGAACATGTAAGACAACAATAAAATTTCCAATTTTACAGACCTTCTAGAGCAGATGCTGCAAAAACTATACAAGATATAGAAAAACTTGACGGTCTCACCTATAGCAAATTGATTAAGCTTTTTTTGGTTCATAGTAGTCATGTCACTAGGACGCATAGTTTCCGAGGATTAAGCGAAAAACCGAAAAGTGTTACCTTTAAACCCCCCTCTCCCCGCCGGCTCAAGGGCTAAGGGCGGGGACTTTTGCTATGTTCACCACCTAACTAGGCTAAATAAAGTCCCGAGGTCATAAATTGTGTTCCACGGATTTCTCTCTACACCGTCGTTAAGGCATTCATTGACTGGACTATTATTCTTTTTTCATAGATTCATAGAGTGATTTTCTTTACAAAATAAATTGCAATTTGAAATAAATAATTCCATTCGGAAGGTTTAAAATATTTTTTTACGGAACCTTTACAATTAACGTAAAACTCGACCCTGGTTGATAGTTTTTGCCTTCGTACAGTCGCGAATTAAACCGACACATCGTAGTTACCATGTAACTGGCAGTTCGTTTCTTTTCGAGTATCGTTTGTCAATTGTTTTTTAACGTTCGGTTTTTCTAATCAAAGATTCGGGATAGACTGCCAAAAAATCTAAGGCAAAAAAAACAAATTACTAATAATCTTTTTTAAAAAAAAAAAAAAAAACATAAAAGTTGGTTTTGTTTGACAAAAGTGTTGTAAATTCTGACTGGTTGGCAAATTATTTGATTTGATTTGAATAGCTTAAGTTATTTGATGGTCTGACTGACGATAACGACCTATTTCTCCCCTACTCTACCCCAGGCTTTCTAACTATGTCCAATTAACTTTAAAAACATTAAGGCTGGGTTGCACCACCTAACTTTGACCGTAACTATAACGATAACCGGTGTTTTTTGTATGTAGTTTGACAGATTTTTGACGTTTGTCAAAGTTAAAGTAAGATGGTGCAACCCAGCCTAAACATATTACTTAACTGTTACTATGGCAAATCAATAAGTTTGAATTTGTAAGTGTCACAACACACAATAGAATGTTCTCGAAAGAGGCATCGACCCACGCCACGTTCGGTTCAACTTTGCCACGACACGTGATCGGGGGTTACAGTTACGTACGACTACCCCCAGATACGGGACCCCCCGTGGAATCGTAGCTTAATGTTATGTGAGCCTTATATGAGTACTAAATAACTACTGAGAAAGGGTTCTTTCAAAAGTTCCGACTTGTAACTTTCTTCTTTGTGTAAATATACACAAGGGACTTAAACGTTATACTAATGCCCGTCTGCACCATCATTACCTAATATTTAAGCAGTGGCGGATTAACAAATTTGCCGCTAGTAGGCCATTCAATTTTTGCCGCCCCTACCTACTGACTTTTGAAATTCAATACGTTAGTTTAATCCCGTTATTACTATGATTGTGAACTTAATGATATTTCTGTCAGTTAATAGATTATTATTGCAACCCGCTATGTACTGAAGAGTTTAATGTTGACCTAAAAACAGCAGTATGTACTAATCCTAAGGTGGGGAAAGGCATGACTTAAAAATACCTACACTATATGAACACAGACAAAATAATGTGTGGTTAGTAAACATTGTTTTTGGTAAATATTTTTTATTGCACTTAACAGTTTAAAAACAATTTCTATTAAAATATAANAGCAATCTCTACAGCGCGCGATTCCAAAACAGCGTCCGGACGCATGATGTCACAAAATTGCCGATACAAGAAATAGCTTATGTTGTGACTCTTAGGTACCCCAACCGCTTTATTCTTTTTTAATCAGTATGGAAATGTATGAAAATGCGCACATTACACCGATTTGCTGTCGGCCGATTCTTCATACAATTTAAAATCGGGCCCAACTAACGACCAAAAGCCGGTGGTCTACGCCTAGGCTAAAATTATATGACTTTCCTGGACCACCAATAACAATTTTTTTTTCATGTAAAATAATCTCAAACTGTTAAAACTAAGTAGGTACTTATTAAATTAGGTATCTTAAAGTGCTCTTTGCAACCTAAGATAAGTTTGCTACCTGCCTACGGACTTGGAAACTCATTGTTAATCGGCTTTAATTGATAGAAAAAAATCTTCCAACTTGTGTAGACTTTTTATGATACTCTTAGATTAA
>NW_021131242.1:0-525 GCF_004193835.3 Ostrinia furnacalis | reverse complement strand
CTAATTATTTACTCCTTAAATGTTTATTCTGATCTGAAACTACTATTTTATTAATTACTAGCTTTCCGCCCGCGGCTTCGCCCGCGTGGAATTTTGTCTGTCACAGAAAAACTTTATCGCGCGCGTCCCTGTTTCAAAAACCGGGATAAAAACTATCCTATGTTCTTTCCCGGGACTCAAACTATCTCTATGCCAAATTTCATCAAAATCGGTTGCGAGGTTTAAGCGGGAAAGCGTAACAGACAGACAGACAGACAGACAGACAGACAGACAGACAGAGTTACTTTCGCATTTATAATATTAGTTGGGATTACACCATATACCATGAATGATATCGGCCTAAATCACATACATTATAATATCTCCTATTTTAAAGTAACTATTAGTTGAAGCAATTGGGTAATAAAGACCAGAAACAACAATGGTTTCACATCAACTAATTAGACAGGAGACAGAGAAAAGTTTGTTTTCTACAATTACCTTATTAGGAATCAAACTCTGGACCAGAGATTATGATGTCAAGCT